>NC_034188.2:30085184-30097961 GCF_002021735.2 Oncorhynchus kisutch | reverse complement strand
GACAGAGACAGAAGATGGGATAACAACTAAAGATCACAGAGAGAGAGAAGAGACGAGAGGAGAGAGGAGAGAGGAGAGAGAGAGAGGAGAGAGAGAGAGAGAGGGGGGTATAAAACTGAAGAGAGAGAGAGAGAGAGAGAGAGAGAGAGAGAGAGAGAGAGAGAGGAGAGAGAGAGAGAGAATTAAACTAAAGACAGAGAAAGAGAGAGACAGAGAGAGAGAGACAGAGAGAGACAGAGAGAGACAGAGAGAGAGAGAGATGGGTATAAAACTAAAGACACAGAGAGAGAGAGAGAGAGAGAGAGACAGAGAGAGAGAGAGAGAGAGAGAGAGAGAGGTATTCAACTAAAGACACACAGAGAGAGCGAGAGAGAGAGAGAGAGAGAGAGAGAGAGAGAGAGAGAGAGAGAGAGAGAGAGATGGGTATTAAACTAAAGACACACAGAGAGAGAGAGAGAGAGAGAGAGAGAGAGAGAGAGAGAGAGAGAGAGATGGGTATTAAACTAAAGACACACAGAGAGAGCGAGAGAGAGAGAGAGAGAGAGAGAGAGAGAGAGAGAGAGAGAGAGAGAGAGAGATGGGTATAAAACTAAAGACAAAAAGCCTTCACTATATCATCCTGGAATATCCAAGGCCTGAGGTCATCTGCCTTTGGCCTAAAGAACAGGAATCTGGACTTCACCAAAGAAATCGGTAATACAGACATTGTCATCCTGCAAGAAACCTGGTATAGAGGAGACGGACCCACTGGTTGCCCTCTAGGTTACAGAGAGCTGGTAGTCCCATCCACCAAACTACCAGGTGTGGAACAGGGAAGGGACTCAAGGGGTATGCTAATTTGGTATAGAGCAGACCTAACTCACTCCATTAAATTAATCAAAACAGGAACATTCTACATTTGGCTAGAAATTCAAAAGGAAATTATCCTTACAGAGAAAAATGTCCTCCTGTGTGCTACCTATATCCCCCCACTAGAATCCCCATACTTTAATGAAGACAGCTTCTCCATCCTGGAGGGGGAAATCAATCATTTCCAGGCCCAGGGACATGTACTAGTCTGTGGCGACCTAAATGCCAGAACCGGACAAGAACCTGAAACCCTCAGCACACAGGGAGACAAAAACCTGCCTGGAGGTGACAGCATTCCCTCCCACATATGCCCCCCTAGGCACAACTATGACAACATAACCAACAAAAACGGGTCACAACTCCTGCAGCTCTGTCGCACGCTGGGTATGTACATAGTCAATGGTAGGCTTCGAGGGGACTCCTATGGTAGGTACACCTATAGCTCATCTCTTGGCAGTAGTACTGTAGACTACTTTATCACTGACCTCAACCCAGAGTCTCTCAGAGCGTTCATAGTGAGCCCACTGACACCCCTATCAGACCACAGCAAAATCACAGTCTACTTAAACAGAGCAATACTCAATCATGAGGCATCAAAGCCAAAGGAACTGAGTAACATTGAGAAATGCTATAGATGGAAGGAATGCAGTTTGGAAACCTACCAAAAAAAATGAGGCAACAACAAATTCAATCCCTTTTAGACTATTTCCTGGGTAAAACTTTCCACTGTAATAGTGAAGGTGTAAACTTGGCAGTAGAAAATCTTAACAGTATATTTGACCTCTCAGCTTCCCTATCAAATCTAAAAATCTCAAATAGAAAACCGAAGAAAATGAACAACAATGACAAATGGTTTGATGAAGAATACAAAAATCTAAGAAAGAAATTTAGAAACCTGTCCAACCAAAAACATAGAGACCCGGAAAACCTGAGTCTACGCCTTCACTATGGTGAATCACTAAAACAATACGGAAATACACTACGGAAAAAGAAGGAACAGCATGTCAGAAATCAGCTCAATGTAATTGAAGAATCCATAGACCCTAACTACTTCTGGGAAAATTGGAAAACACTAAACAAACAACAACACAAAGAATTATCTATCCAAAATGGAGATGTATGGGTAAACGACTTCTCCAATCTTTTTGGCTCTATAACAAAGAATAAAGAGCAAAAACAGATACATGATCAAATACAGATCTTAGAATCAACTATTAAAGACTACCAGAACCCACTGGATTCTCCAATTACATTGAATGAGTTACAGGACAAAATAAAAACCCTCCAACCCAAAAAGGCTTGTGGTGTTGATGGTATCCTCAATGAAATGATCAAATATACAGACAACAAATTCCAATTGGCTATACTAAAACTCTTTAACATCATCCTTAGCTCTGGCATCTTCCCCAATATTTGGAACCAAGGACTGATCACCCCAATCCATAAAAGTGGAGACAAATTTGACCCCAATAACTACCGTGGAATATGCGTCAACAGTAACCTTGTGAAAATCCTCTGCATTATTATTAACAGCAGACTCGTACACTTCCTCAATGAAAACAATGTACTGAGCAAATGTCAAATAGGCTTTTTACCAAATTACCGTACAACAGACCATGTATTCACCCTGCACACCCTAATTGACAACCAAACAAACCAAAACAAAGGCAAAGTCTTCTCATGCTTTGTTGATTTCAAAAAAGCCTTTGACTCAATCTGGCATGAGGGTCTGCTATACAAACTGATGGAAAGTGGTGTTGGAGGGAAAACATACAACATTATAAAATCCATGTACACAAACAACAAGTGTGCGGTTAAAATTGGCAAAAAAAAAACACAAATTTCTTCACACAGGGTCGTGGGGTGAGACAGGGATGCAGCTTAAGCCCCACCCTCTTCAACATGTATATCAACGAATTGGCGTGGGCACTAGAAAAGTCTGCAGCACCCGGCCTCACCCTACTAGAATCTGAAGTCAAATGTCTGCTGTTTGCTGATGATCTGGTGCTTCTGTCACCAACCAAGGAGGGCCTACAGCAGCATCTAGATCTTCTGCACAGATTCTGTCAGACCTGGGCACTGACATTAAATCTCAGTCAAATCTAAGTCAACAATAATGGTATTCCAAAAAAGGTCCAGTCGTCAGGACCACAAATACAAATTCCATCTAGACCCCATTGCCCTAGATCACACAAAAAGTGATACATACCTCGGCCTTAACATCAGCGCAACAGGTAACTTCCACAAAGCTATGAACGATCTGTGGGGCAAGAAGGGCCTTCTACGCCATCAAAAGGAACATAAAATGTGACATACCAATTAGGATCTGGCAAAAAATACTTGAATCAGTCATAGAACCCACTGCCCTTTATGGTTGTGAGGTCTGGGGTCCACTTCCCAACCAAAAATTCACAAAATGGGACAAACACCAAATGGAGACTGCATGCAGAATTCTGCAAAAAATATCCTCAGTGTACAACGTAAAACACCAAATAATGCATGCAGAGCATAATTAGGCCGATACTCATTAATTATCCAAAACTAGAAAAGAGATGTTAAATTCGTAACCAACTAAAAGGAAGCAATTCCCAAACCTTCCATAACCTTCTTACTGACAGTTGTGACTGCTTTGTGTGATGTATTATTGTCTCTACCTTCTTTCCCTTTGTGCTGTTGTCTGTGCCCAACAATGTTTGTACCCTGTTTTGTGCTGCTACCATGTTGTGCTGCTGTCATGTTGTGTTGCTACCATGTTGTTGTCATGTTGTGTTGCTACCATGCTGTGTTGTCATGTTTTGTTTGCCATGCTATGTTGTAGTCTTAGGTCTCTCTTTATGTAGTGTTGTGTTGTCTCTCTTTATGTAGTGTTGTGTTGTCTCTCTTTATGTAGTGTTGTGTTGTCTCTCTTTATGTAGTGTTGTGTTGTCTCTCTTTATGTAGTGTTGTGTTGTCTCTCTTTATGTAGTGTTGTGTTGTCTCTCTTTATGTAGTGTTGTGTTGTATCTCTTTATGTAGTGTTGTGTTGTCTCTCTTTATGTAGTGTTGTGTTGTCTCTCTTTATGTAGTGTTGTGTTGTCTCTCTTTATGTAGTGTTGTGTTGTCTCTCTTTATGTAGTGTTGTGTTGTATCTCTTTATGTAGTGTTGTGTTGTCTCTCTTTATGTAGTGTTGTGTTGTCTCTCTTTATGTAGTGTTGTGTTGTCTCTCTTTATGTAGTGTTGTGTTGTCTCTCTTTATGTAGTGTTGTGTTGTCTCTCTTTATGTAGTGTTGTGTTGTCTCTCTTTATGTAGTGTTGTGTTGTCTCTCTTTATGTAGTGTTGTGTTGTCTCTCTTTATGTAGTGTTGTGTTGTATCTCTTTATGTAGTGTTGTGTTGTCTCTCTTTATGTAGTGTTGTGTTGTCTCTCTTTATGTAGTGTTGTGTCGTCTCTCTTTATGTAGTGTTGTCGTGTCTCTCTTTATGTAGTGTTGTGTTGTCTCTCTTTATGTAGTGTTGTCTCTCTTTATGTAGTGTTGTGTTGTCTCTCTTTATGTAGTGTTGTGTTGTCTCTCTTTATGTAGTGTTGTGTTGTCTCTCTTTATGTAGTGTTGTGTTGTCTCTCTTTATGTAGTGTTGTCTCTCTTTATGTAGTGTTGTGTTGTCTCTCTTTATGTAGTGTTGTCTCTCTTTATGTAGTGTTGTGTCGTCTCTCTTTATGTAGTGTTGTGGTGTCTCTCTTTATGTAGTGTTGTGTTGTCTCTCTTGTCGTGATGTGTGTTTTGTCCTATATTTTTATTTAATTTATTTTTACATTTAATCCCAGCCCCCATCTCCGCAACGATGCCTTTTGCCTTTTGCTAGGCCGTCTGTAACGGTTCTCTTGGCGCGGACCAAAACGCAGCGTGATTATATTGATTCATGTTTAATAAAAAAAGATAAACACGAACACTACAAAACAATAAACGTGTAAAACCAAAAACAGCCCTATCTGGTGCAAAACACAGAGACAGGAACAATCACCCACAAACACACAGTGAAACCCAGGCTACCTAAGTATGATTCTCAATCAGAGACAACTAATGACACCTGCCTCTGATTGAGAACCATACTAGGCCGAAACACAGAAATACCCAAATCATAGAAAAACAAGCAGACTGCCCACCCCAACTCACGCCCTGACCATACTAAATAATGACAAAACAAAGGAAATAAAGGTCAGAACGTGACACCGTCTTTGTAAGTAATAATTTGTTCTTAACTGACTTGCCTAGTTAAATAAAGTGATATAAATAACAACGCCATCACCTACAGAGAGATTAACCTGGATAAGAGCCCCCAAAGCAAGCTGGTACTGGGGCTCTGTTCACAAACACAAAAAGACCCCACAGAGCACCAGGACAGCAACACAATTAGACCCAACCAAATTATGAGAAAACAATATGATTATTACTTGACACAACTGAGCAAACTAGACAGGGAACAGGGAGTACACAGTGACAGTATACCTGACCACTGTGACTGACCCAAAATTAAGGAAAGCTTTGACTATGTACAGACTCAGTGACCAAATCCATGCTGTTGAGAAAGGCCGCCGTAGGCAGACCTGGCTCTCAAGAGAAGACAGGCTATGTGCACACTGCCCACAAAATGAGGTGGAAACTGAACTGCACTTCCTAACCTCCTGCCAAATGTATGACCATATCAGAGACACATTTTTCCCTCAGATTACACAGACCCACAGAGAATCAGAAAACAAATCCAATTTTGATAAACTCCCATATCTATTGGCTGAAATACCACGTTGTACCATTACAGCAACAATATTTGTGACCTGTTGCCACAAGAAAAGGGAAACCAGTGAAGAACAAACACCATTGTAAATACAACCTATATTTATGTTTATTTATTTTCCCTTTTGTACTTCAACTATTTACATATCGTTACAACACTGTGTATAGACATAATATGACACTTGAAATTTCTCTATTCCTTTGGAACTTTTGTGAGTGTATTGTTTACTGTTCATTTTTTGTTTATTTCACTTTTGTTTATTATCTACTTCACTTGCTTTGGCAATGTGAACATATGTTTCCAATGCCAATAAAGCCCTTTGAATTGAATTGAATTGAGAGGGGGGGGTATACAACGAGAGTGAGAGAGAAGAGAGAGAGAGTCCTCCTCTGGTCTTACCCACATTTGAAACAGATGTGGTTTATCACCCCAAACCTTAATGGGAGTCTCTGATCTGGTCTTGGGCTAAGATCACGTTCCAGCCTATCTTCTGTGCCAATCCTTTTTTTATTATTATTTTCATTTGGGGGGAAATGCCACAGAAAAAAAGCTATCTCAGCCCCTGCAACCAGCTAGCCAGCTAGCTCTTCTCACAACTATCTGAACTTAGTCTAATCCAATCAAATTCCACTCTCTCTGCATACTTCAAATGGTGAGCCCTCGGACTTGTGACTGCATTAAAAGGGTCTGTCAGCCTTCCTTTGACCTCCATGGGACGTGACCAAAGACATGCTTATTGTTTCATAGAGTGAAGCGTGTGTGTGTGTGTGTGTGTGTGTGTGTGTGTGTGTGTGTGTGTGTGTGTGTGGAGCTTTTGAAATGAGGGCATCCGATACACAGGTTATGGATATGAGATAGCTGTTGGAATTACCATCACGTGGCATCCTATCCTGCACGCTTTGCATAAAGTTAATTTCCGATTTAAGCATTCCCACTAAAAACCAATTTAAGATTTATATAGATTTCGTGAACCTTTTAATCTAGTTCTTCCTGGAGAGCGCACCGGATCAAAGCCAGAGCCGGTCATCTCTTCTCACGCAAAGTAACATGAAATGGATTCCAGTAGAAGCAAACACTTCTCAGATTAAGACATGACTACTTGTCTTTATGGTATTTCAAGCGGAGAATTATAACTGTGATTGACTCCCCCCCCCTCCCCTCCCCCCCACACACACACATGTGTAACTCAAGGAAAACAATCTCATGCATTTAGAAATACAACCAATAAACTGAGCCAAGCAACAAGAAAACAGTGCCTTCAAGCTGGTATCAGGTAAACATGAACACATGGCCATAGGCTTGCTGCATGGTGTCAAACTAGAGCAAATCTCAGTATGTATCTATTTCTATAGCGGACTGATAAAGGTAGCGTCTTCATGTGAGCAACAGGAGACCAGTCACGTACAGCATCTCTACACGTCAATAAACCTCAAACAGCTATGCTGTATACTCATTGGCTGATCGTCCCTTCTTGTGTATAGTATACACAAGGAAACAAACATAAAGTTGTTTTCTGTGATTATACAGGGATGATATCAGTGTAGGAATGGCTCCTAGCCGATTGGGAGTCCAGGCTATGAGAGATCAAACAGCAACACATGTTGAGGCCCTGCAGTCTAGTTTACAGCCAATGTGGAAACAAAGTTGGACTACCTGTGTGTGATTTACAGGGTTGATGTCTGCAGGGGCAGAGTAAAAATGAGATTACACACATGGATTGAACAGCACTGGAACTGACACCCTGTGTAGGCACCATCCACAGAGATATAACACTGCTTAACATTGATTTATAACACACTTAAATAAAAGGGGACTTTGGGGAAATGATTCATTTATTTTTCTGCTTCAACTTAAAGACGCGTTCCATTGAAATATTGGCAAACTTTGCTGCTACTGTTCATGTGTAAAGACTGTGAAATTCTCCCTCGGAGATTCTGCAACTGGGAAGTTTTCTGGGGCGATAGGGGAAAAAATGGCCGCTGTGGGGATTATTTTAGTGGAATAGGGAAATAAAGAGTCTCTCCACTGTTCTGGTTCTGCCTTCCTGTGGGGAAGAGAGAGAGAGAGATGGACATGGAGAAAGTGGTGTATACTTGATTAGGTCGTCATTGTAAAATAAGAATTTGTTCTTAACTGACTTGCCTAGTTAAATAAAGGTTCAATAAAATACAAAAGAAATATACATTTGGGTTCTCATAGAGAGTGCCTATACCAGTATTGTTGTGTATGTGAGCTGTAGTTTGAGGTCATGTCATTATAGCACAGCCAGTATGATTAGCTTGTTGTAATTGGCTTAGTTGATAGACCCCGACTTTTCCCATCGCCGCTCGCAACCTGGTTAATTTGCACAATTTTGTGTTTGACTGACTATTTTCATTTGTAAAAATCCTTCGCTGTTCAAACATTTCAATGCTCCTCTCCCTGCAATTTACAATATAATTGACTGTTTTTACCAAAGCACTAGGCTTGGATCACAGGCCCCCAAGGTTCAGGCATCTCTTAGTTCTCTCAGGACAGATCAAATGGAGCCAGCTAACCAATGCCGCTGAATTTTCTCTCGCAAGGAAAATTGGGCTGCATAAATGTGGATTTTAATCGCCAGACTGTATTTAGCTTTCTTCTCCTCTTTTGATGTCACCATATTGGCTGGCCCACATGTGAGCAACATCTTACTCAGTGTGTGCAATAGGAAAAGCACATCCTTCCATTTATTTATTTTTAAATGGTGATCCCCTTTTGTAATTATGAGTAGTGATGTCAAGAGGAGAAGCTGGGAGGAATCCAAAAGCACTAGCTGACGCATGAGGAGCCGTGCACAGCCAAGTGTCTGTGATTGACTTTCTCATGGACTCAGAGCACAGACAAAGACTCTAAAGGGGGTCCAAGCGGGAACGGCATAAAAAAAAAATGTGCCCAGCAAGCCTCCTTCAATCCTGAGAGAAAGGCTCGGGAATTTGGGGCTCGAGGCAACATTCAGTATTTTCCAGACCCCTTTTGTGAGCAGAGACACATTTCTTTAATTGTCAGTGACTCTCCAACACCGTGCACATCAGTCACAGAGGCTGCCTTATTTATTTCATCTGTTGTTCCCTCTCTTCCTTTCTTTCTGATGTCAGGTATTTAAGCAGTCTGTCTGTGTTATAGAGGCCAGTGAATGGGCTTGATGGGGTGGACTCTCAATGGACAGCATGTGACCCATCTGGCTAAAAACTCCTTTATGAGCACTCGCTCTTTGTTGACTTGTTTTTGTTTGTCTGTGAGAAAATAGAGTAAAGCTCACTTCATTGGTTAGGAGGTTACGGACTAGTCTTATTATGATGGTGCTGGGGATTTCATTAGCCATAGTCAAACAAGTCAATAAATATGTTTGGACCTTTGTAGTTCAGGAGTCAGAACCTTGGAAAGAGAAGAGCGGTGGGCCTCGCTCTAGCTTTGAGGAGAAAGGGCTTTTCCAGCTAAATGAGGCGTCCAAACCTGTTATTCCTATCGTCGTATCACATGTTCTTCCTTCTAGAAACTCTGCTTACTTCTCCCAGTTGCAGGCAATCGCAGAAAAGCAATCGCTTCAGTGGCCTGTGTGGGTTGTGTCGGAGGACGTGTCGGTCAGGCGGGAGAGCCGGTGTAAAACAAGGTTCATTATGAAGTGTGAGAGAGATGGTGCCTTCACGGTCCAGCACACACATGTTTGCTCAGAGGTGATTAACTACCCCCCAAAGAGGAAGTGCTGTAATACTCTGGCTACTGGGTTTTTCTGAAAGGAGGGGGAGGGGTGGTGTAGAGTAAGAGGTTTGGCCTTATGAGTGAGCTGAGGGAGTTTTGAAGAATCCCCAGAACCAAAACAACATTGTCCTTCTCATCCACTTACCAATATGGACACCCCAAGTTCAGAAAGAGATTTGTGGTCATTGAACAGCAACATTTCAAGACCAATCCAGAAGTCAGTCCGACACCGTCTCTCTGATCTGTCTTATTGTCAGTGTGGAGCTGAGGTGATGAACGGGGGGCTCTTTAATTAAAGATTAAGAGAGGTTAACCCCCAGCTGCTTATGTTTCATTAGGCCCCAAAAATCTGCGTCCTGGTCGCTGAGGGCTTTGCTGAGCCGGGCTCCGGGCCCCACTGAGTGACTCCACACAAAGGCCTCTGGGAATGCTACTGCCGGTGTCCCCAACTGTGTTCCCCAAAACCTTCCCGGGTCCCCTGCCAGTCCTGCACTGCAATCATCCCCACATGTGGTGGCATTCACACTCCACCACCATGGCACACTTCATTAGGGGCTTTAACCTGGCCTACCTATAGCTCCAGGCCAGAGGGGAAGCTGGCTTAGTGGAGGTGGGGGTAGAGGGTAGAGGGTTAATGAACCACTGGCTGCATTGTGCCACCTAGAGAGAGCTTGACAAGGCGAGCCAGGGCAATACATCAGGGAAACAGTGCTTGTCCGACTCATCAGCACTTCAACAGTACTCACGTGAACAGGGTGTCTGTAGGGAGACAGAGGAGGCAGAGGTCAAGCCAGTGAAAGGCTGTAAATCACAGAGGGGGCCGATCCAAAGGTCAGCCAGTCATGGCGATTAGGAGGGCTGGGCAACGCAACACGAGAGAGTCGGGGGTGGCACACCACAGCACCAGACCCTCAAAATCTGGGCCATTTTTGGGGAAAGTCACTGAAAGGTCTTTCCTCTTAAGAAAAAGCACTTTGTAAAGTTGTTTTAAACTCTGTTTTAAACTGTTTTAAACAAATGAGTGCATAATCAAACAAGAGAGCAGTGAGCCTGAGTTTGAGAACAGTTGGTGGGCTCCCTAGTGTTTCTAATGGAAAGTCAACTGTAGTCTCTAATGTGTGTGTTTTTCATCCATTGTGGCTGCTGTTTCTAAAGTATGGCTGTGAATGATCCTATCCCCCTGTGTAATGGGTTGTCCTTTAAAGTCTCCTTGGTACCACTATTACATGTGGTGTAATTGTAATCCCTCAGTGGCTCCAGGTGTTGTGAAGAAGCCAGCTCCACAACCTTCTCTGCGTTCAACACAGAGCCTAGTAAAACAGGGCTCACCCAGACTCTGCAACACTGACACAATTCCCCACATTTTAGTCTGCACTGTCTGGATTATCCCTCACTTCCTGAAAACAAACGAGCCCCACCGATTAGCCTGGTGCTCTATTTCTGCCACTACCACCATCTCCTCTCTCAGCATTATCTAGCAGTAGTCAAGCCTATCCCAAACCAAAGGGGCAGAGAGGGTTACCACTTCAGTGAGCCTGGACCAGTAGAGGCGTACCCACCACCTCCCTACATTCACATCCACACACTCCAATGAGGAAAAGACATGCAGATTCTAATCCCTCTGTTCCCCTTTCTTTTCTTATAAGGGAGATTAAAAAGAATAGAGTGCAATTTGGACCAAGGCCAAAGCAAAGTATTGTTGTATGATTTCCACTTAGAGCTGTGAAAGGAAAGGGCCACTGTCTTGTTAGCTGGTGTGGTATTGAAGACCTTCACAAGCCAGTTGGTCGACCGGAATCGCAGTGTTCCATTCTTGTGCCGTAAAAAAAATGCACATAGAAGATGGTTCACATGGCAACGCTTTCCCCTTAAAGCAAAATAATTAATAAATGAATAGTAATACGGTAATAAACAATTCATATTTATCCGGGGTGTTCGTCTCATGTTGCTCAAGAGACCGTGGTCGTCATCTTTCATGTGGTTGGTTAAAAGAAAAGGGGAGTGGCTAAAAGCGACTGGCATCTCTGTATCTTTCTAGATCTTTGTATATGACCAGAGCCTCTCTTCTTTCTCTGTCCCGTTCACCTCAAAAGGAAAATGAAAAAAAGTTTTGTCAGTCCCCTGTTTCTTTTGTTGTGCTCTTTCTTCTCCGTGCTATCCCTAATCCCAGCCATGCACGAGCGATCAGTTGTGTCCTGTTGTTTCACTGTTCTGCTAGTTTTCAATCAGTAGGGTTCCGCCTTTGTTCCTTTTCTTTGACAAACACAGAAAAGGTAAGGAGAGGGGGACGGGTAATGAAAACTCCTCTGTAGACTCAAGCCTTTGTATTCCTGATCAGCTTTTTTTTATATATATAGACTGACTGTAATTAAGGGGGATTGTTGAGGTGATGTTGCTCTCTGTTGTCTTCCCCTGTGGGGCTTTTGAGAGTTAGAGGGGGGTGAACGCTGGCATCAAAGCATCTTTTCTGGTGTCCAGAGGTCGCAGAACCAACCTGAAACATGGTTTGATGTATGAATCCATTATAAAGACCAGCAGACTAGACATTCGTGCCCTGTTGAAACCAATACCCCACAGTCCGCAGCCCACTGAAGGCATGGCAGGAAGCTGTACATCAAAACCGCTACCTGAAACACAAACAGGATTATGAAAAGACGACTATAGGGAGATTTGGGCTCTTTTTTTAAACACCACACAAAATTGTGGCTTTGATCGCTTGACATTGTCGTTGGTGATCTTACTGACAAACATGATCAACATGCTCTTGACACTTTGGGCAATCTACAAAAGATTGCATTTTTTTGTGCAGAAACAATGTACAGAAAAGGAGTTGCCACCACCTGTTGACATAGCCCTAAGTCCCTGCAGGCACGTATGAGACATAACAGTAGAGAAAGCCCTAAGTCCCTGCAGGCACGTATGAGACATAACAGTAGAGAAAGCCCTAAGTCCCTGCAGGCACGTATGAGACATAACAGTAGAGAAAGCCCTAAGTCCCTGCAGGCACGTATGAGACATAACAGTAGAGAAAGCCCTAAGTCCCTGCAGGCACGTATGAGACATAACAGTAGAGAAAGCCCTAAGTCCCTGCAGGCACGTATGAGACATAACAGTAGAGAAAGCCCTAAGTCCCTGCAGGCATGTATGAGACATAACAGTAGAGAAAGCCCTAAGTCCCTGCAGGCACTTATGAGACATAACAGTAGAGAAAGCCCTAAGTCCCTGCAGGCACGTATGAGACATAACAGTAGAGAAAGCCCTGTGTCCCTGCAGGCACGTATGAGACATAACAGTAGAGAAAGCCCTGTGTGCCTGCAGGGACGTACTGTATGAGACATAACAGTAGAGAAAGCCCTGTGTACCTGCAGGGACGTACTGTATGAGCCATAACAGTAGAGAAAGCCCTGTGTGCCTGCAGGGACGTACTGTATGAGACAT